>NC_092252.1:1171829-1219329 GCF_036320965.1 Panulirus ornatus | reverse complement strand
CGAAGGAAAATCAATAGTTGTATAGACAATGTGACTGGCGATGCTGCCGTCTAGACTGTGACTGCTGGGGCTACTGTCTAGACTGTGAGACTGACGGGGTTACTGTCTAGACTGTGACTAGAGGGGCTGCTGTGTAGACTGTGACTAGCAGGGCTCCTGTCTAGACTGCATGACTGGTGGAACTACTGTCTGGAATGATACGACTGTGATGTTGCCAAGACCCTTAATTCCCTCTGTAGACAGTCCTCTGGGTGGGAGGGAACTCCTGTCTAGACTCCTAGGAAGACAGGAGTGTGTGGTATGCATGTATAGACAACGAGGGATAACAGATGGGGAGCTGGGGGGGTCGGCTTTTAACCACGGGGATGGAGCAAGGGTTCTTAGTCAGGGGGTCGGGCCCTTAACCTGGGGGGTCAGGAGGTATGGGTGTGGACCCAGACGGTCTAGCCATTAACTTAGGGAATGGGTCAAGGGATGTCGAGCTAGGGGGTTAGGCCCTTAACCTGGGGGATGGGGAGAAAGACTTACCTTGGGATGGTAGGGTCAGCGGACCAGACGGATGGTAACAGATGTTGGCTCATGTTGTGCCACCAATTGCTCTGGTGTGGTGACTAGTGTTACAGGTGCTAACCAGTGTTGTATAAGGTCCCGTGGATGGATGACACAGGATGATCCAGCAAGTTTGACTGGACGCCGACATCATGACCTGAATTGTGACGTAGCCCCAGTGTCAGAGGTTAGTGGTAACTGTCGTTGTCATGCTTCTCGTAATCTTGCTCGGGCAGAGGCATCAGCCGGTGCCACACCTGAGGGAGGCAACACTTGTGTTCCGTGCGAGGGAGGGAAGGGGAGAGGAGGTGGCATGATGGGAATAAAATTAAGCAGGTGTTCCGCCGTCACCCCCTCTCCTCCCCTCCCCATTCCTCCATCCCTCCCAACTCTTCCTCCTTTTTCTATCCCTCCTCCTCTCCTCTCCCCGCTCCACCCCCCCCCCCCCACATCTCTCTTTAGGTCAGCAAAAGTCCCCTATTGTCTCAGCTTCTGCCCCATCATCCTTCTGCTGCTATAGCAAAATATCGTCGTCGGAGGTGACCATGTGTTGCTCTCCTCTCCTCCCTCATGCACACTCGGTTATGGTTTACTATAGCTTACGTGTACTTTATGATGGTCTTCTACCCCCACAGATCAGTCTGGGACTAAGCTGACATGTTGCTGCTGTGCTCAGTCAGGCTGTTGAGGGCCGTAACCTGCAGGCCTAGATAACAAGCACGTTCTGGGTGATCTGGGGCGATTTAGAGACACTTGTCCCGGAGCTTCTTAATGTTTTCAACTGAACTGTGCAGACTGTTTGTGTTAGCTGGAGGCCAAGTGTTCAACTGTCTTGTGTCCTTGATGTTTGCAGTATTCTCTCATTGTACTTGTTGCACCTTACCATTACAGTGGTAGTGCTTTGCAAAGTCTGCCTTGTCTGTCTTATCAGTTGGGAATTATTATCGAGTGACAATCGGAAACCAGGCGTTGCAGGATTTTCCAAGTGTAAATTATATTTCTCCCGTCTGCCCTCCAAGGCGCGCACTCAATGTGTTTTCAGTCTTTTCCCGTGGTTTAGATTTATGTATCACTAGAGGTAGTGGTAGATCTCTCCACTCTCTCACTATGCAGTTTCATCCACTTTGGGAGAGCACACCACAGTGTTCAGGCCGAGTGGGTATAAATTCCTTAAAGAGCGTTATTCCTGACTTGATCCCTCCAGATGAAGGTCCGTAGAACCATCGTATCATTTTCTTAACCTGAGTTAAGACTCGAGTCTGTGAGTGAGATCATCAGTTTACATGTACCCTCACCGCCGTTGGTCGGAAGCTTTTTTGCAACTGCTTTGGTTCGTGTTTAGTGGAGTGAGGCTGCTTGGGTTAGAGTTAGACTCCTGGATATAGACCAGACTCCCATTCCAGAAGTCTGCTGCCAGTGATACCAGGACACTTGACGTCGTTAGAAAGACAGACTTCCAGAAGTCCTGAAGCAGAACGCAGCTCTTATGTTGTGAGCGGTCGGCCATGCTGGACTCTCGTTATCATCCACCTTAAGATGGGATGATGGGGGGGGGGGGCGATTGCTGCTTAAGAAGAATTTTTTGGACCGTTTAAGATGAAGTTCATTAAACACCATTTCTTGCTGCCTGGTTATCATGTGGTTTGGTGTTTGTTGTGTTGTGTTCTCAGAGAGTCGGTAGTGCAGAAGGTTCTGGATCTGTCATTATGCACAGGATTTTTTTCAGTCTTGTTAGTGGTTTTTCCTCTCTATTCAGAGTCTCGTATGACATATTGAATTCATGATTGATATTTTCCAGTTGTCTCAACAGATTTGGTTTCCTTTGTGTACTTAGTGAACTGCGGTTTTTTCAGAAAGTCTGCAATTCGTTTCCGGACTTATAAAGGGAGCACTGACTTCGATCTAGTCTGGCCAGTCTCATTTTCTTTTTTCTTTCTTGTCTTTGGTAAGTCTGATGATGTATGTCTGAAATGTCATTTCACATATTCCAGTGGTGTTTTGCTGCTCAGGGATGACCCACTGTATGGCAAGCAGTTCACTGCTCATGTCGTCCCACCTTGATTGCTTACTTTTGAAATGATATTTGTTGACTTACTTTGTTGGCAAAAATGAATAAGATGAATAACTGTGGCTGTAGGATCCCTAATTGTCTGTATATGGATTAGTTTCTAATGTGAGGACTGTAGATCTGAGACGGTAATGTCTGCAGTTTTACTCGCATTTTACCAAAGTTCTTTATCTGTATTTCTTCCTGTGGGATTTCAGTTGCACTGTTGTTTTCTCGCCATTTCCACGTTATGTTGTCTAGGTTGACAACACCGAGGAAGGGATTGTTTAAGACTGGATTTCCAAGGTTGTCGGTGAGGGATTTTGTATTTGTTTGTTCTATAAATTCTTGTGGTCTTTCAGCCATTGATTTATGGATTACTGTAACAACAAACTTAAAAGTTTTCATTCCTAGTAACGAACACCTTCACTACGTCATCCAACATCTTATAGACCGTAAGTCAAATTTTACGTAGAACCCAAATCCTTCACATGTCCCTCCCATCCTGTCGCACCTGGACCTACTATAATCTGGGATCCAGACCTAACTGTTCATGTTCTATTTTATGTGAGTGTGTGTGAGGCTGCAGGAGAGTGTTGTTCCCCGCCCTTCCTTAGATAATGATACCATGGTACTGATGATAGTGATGATAATGATACCATGGTACTGATGATAGTGATGATAATGATACCATGGTACTGATGATAGTGATGATAATGATAAAAGTGGTTCTCACCTTATCATGGAGCCCTGAGGCTTCCTGAGGCTTCATGACCCTGCTGGTGCATGTTCTTGGCTGATGGTGAGGGCCTCAGCCACCTCAGACATCTTTTTTGTCTTCTACTGAAGCTGAGATTTCCTGCGACGTCACACCCACCCTGGGATTTGTTGGTTTACTGTTGAAGCCTTGGAGCTTCGAGCCTTCGTGGCCACCTTGGAGCTTCGAGCCTTCATGGCCACCTTGGGACCTGTCCGGCTGGAGTGGGCAAGGTACTGGTCGAGCACTGGTGGTGATCCTCCCTGGGACCAGCTGGTGACTGGTTGTTCCATGGGACTCCTGGTGCATGTCGACAGGTCGTCCATGACACCCCACGCATGTAGCTACTGTACCCTAACCTATAGTTTCTGTAAGTGGTATACTCTGACCAGTTTCTTGTAGGATTTATAACAAGTGTACCCAGACCAGTTTCCTGTATTGTACCTCAACAAATTAAATGTAGCTACCGTAACCTGACTAGTTTCATGTAGCATCTATTACATAACTACCGTAACTGTTATGTTAGTACTTAGTAAACCAATCCTCCTACTGCGACTCTTGTTACCTGCTGTACTCTTGCTCCTGAAGTCTAGTTTAGTAGCAGTGAGACCCACACACGTCACAAGGCGTCGTATATCGGGACCACCACACGTCGCAAGTCGTTATCACAGGTAATTCTTGTTGGTCACTTCGTCTAATTCGTGTTTCTTTGTCTATTTGTTAAGATGTGGGTAGGGGAAGGGTAGGTGCGAGAAACTATGTGGTGGACAGACTCGCAGGAAAAACTGGCAGGTAGAATGGCTGTGGGATGGGGCGTGAGGCCAGCGTATATAGGGAAGGGGGAATCATAGTAGTGAAATGACTCGTGGATCAGTAAGTGTGAGGGAGTGAGGCTAGGGGAAGGGAGGTGCGGGGTTTATGACCCGATAGCAGGTGTGGGGGTTAACGCTGGAAAGAGGGAGACATGAGGGAGGAAGGTTGGTGCTGGAGGAAGGAATAGTGTGGCTAGTGTGTGTGTGTGTGGGGGGGGGGGGGGGAGGGGTTGTTGGGGGTTGCAGGGTGCTCGGGAGGGGTCAGGTTGGTATATGTAGATAAGATGATGGCCGAGACACCAGTTTATGTCCTGGTAATTTACATAGTTTCATTATCTCCAGTGCAGACAGGTGGTCCCCGTGGCCACACACACTACCACGCCAGGATATACCCTCCAAGTACTGGCTGGTGCTACAAGCCGCAGCCAAGCCGCGCCCGCGGTGCACGGTCCTGCTACACATATTGTACCAGCTGACCGGTACTTCCACCACCTCCCAGTATACCAGATGATCCTCGCTATAGCGTAATGTTAGCAGGAACGGGACGCCACAGACCAGGTGGGCAGGACGCCAGTGAACCTGTACACGCAGTCAGATGTGACACAGACCAGGTGGGCAGGACGCCAGTGAACCTGTACACGCAGTCAGATGTGACACAGAGAGCTAGTGTTGGGGCGGGGCAGATAGCTGTAGGGGCGGCAGCTGGACCCAGGTGCCGCTGACCTTGGGCTACCAAGTGGACCAGAAATATGGAGTAAGAAAATAAATTAGTGTTGGGAGATTATTACTCCATCCAAAGTTACATAACGTAACGGGAGGGGCTGGACCTACTTAATGACCACAGTGTTAAAGCTAATCTGGTGATGATATTTATGGCTAATAAAGATAAGTTTCTTAAGAAAAACTTATTGGAACTTAATGTTGTGGTAGCTCAGGAAGTGCCACTGTGGAGTGTGGATCTGTATGTTCCACAGAGTCTGGCGTACAGACCAGAGGTCCACACTCACAAGCTAGAGGGTAAACACTCTTAACCAGGGCAAGGATTTGTGTGAACACCATTGAACACAGTGAGAGCCGGAGTGTAAACATCATGACCTTAGGGAGGGCTGGAGAGTCAAGACTGTCAACTGCAGCCAGCGAGGCCTTCAGTTAGAAAACCATCGACCTTAACAACAACCTGAGTGTAAACATACGACCATAGACGTTCAGGGTGTGTGACTGTGATGAGTTAGGGTAGTGGGGTGGGTGGTGAGGTGAGGTGCTGTAGAGCAAGGTGTGCAGGAGGTCGGCAGCCTTGGAGGTGAAGCACTACAAGAGCCCCTCGCTGGCCTGCTGTTGCTGAGTTGGCTGCTGCTGCTGCTGCAAGTACTGCTGCTGCTGCTCTTAGGACTGGAGTATTGTGCAGCTGTCATTCCTGCAACTTCTTTAGTTTCATTTTTAACAGTATGTTGTTATAGTACCGGTCATCTGTCCCAAACAACCACCCGTTCACTGCATGAAATTGCTTCTCTGCAGCACATTTGACCAATGATGTATATATATATATATATGTATTTATTATACTTTGTCACTGTCTCCCGCGTTCGCGAGGTAGCGCAAGGAAACAGACGAAAGAATGGCCCAACCCACCCACATACACATGTATATACATACACGTCCACACACGCACATATACATACCTATACATCTCAACGTATACATATATATACACGCAGAGACATATACATATATACACATGTACATAATTCATACTGTCTGCCCTTATTCATTCCCGTTGCCAAACCGCCACACATGAAATGGCACCCCCTCCCCCGCAAGCGCGCAGCGTAGCGCTAGGAAAAGATAACAAAGGCCATATTCGTTCACACTAAGTCTCTAGCTGTCATGTGTAATGCACCGAAACTACAGCTCCCTTTCCACATCTAGGCCCCACAAAACTTTCCATGGTTTACCCTATACGCTTCACATGCTCTGGCTCAATCCATTGACAGCACGTCGACCCCGGTATACCACATCGTTCCAATACACTCTATTCCTTACATGCCTTTCACCCTCCTGCATGTTCAGGCCCCGATCGCTCAAAATCTTTTTCACTCCATCACCGTACGTGTAAGAATGTTATGTTGGGATGTTATCTTTGTTACTGTAACGTAAAATGAAATGGAAAATACTCTTCTTTACATGTCAGTAGACTTGACTTCAGGCGAGAATCGATGGATTGTCTGTTGTGGTTAGCGTGCGTTGCGCTGGTACATCCATCATGCATCTAAGATTAACACCGTCGAAAATGATGACAGGAAAAATTTAGTTCAAATATGTTTCCCAGCTCTATGGTAACCTAACGTTGTCCTCCAGCTCTATGGTCACCTAATACTGTTTTCCAGCTCTATGGTTGCCTAGCATTGTTTTCCCAGATCTATGGTTACCTAGCATTGTTTCCCAGCTATATGGTTACCTAGCATTGTTTTTCCAGATCTATGCCTAGCATTGTTTTCCAGCTCTATGGTTACCTAGCATTGTTTCCCAGCTATATAGTTACCTAGCATTGTTTTTCCAGATCTATAGCTACCTAGCATTGTTTCCCAGCTCTATGGTTACCTAGCATTGTCCCCCATCTCTGTGAATAGTTAGCCTTGGTCCCCAACTCCGTGGTTACCTAGCATTGTTTCCCAGCTCTATGGTTACCTCGCATTGTTTCCCAGCTCCGTGAATATTTAACCTTGGTCCCCAGCTCTGTGGTTACCTGGCTAGAAAAATATTTCTCCTGGTCACGTCATAATGCTAACTGGGTCATTCAAATTCAGTATTTACTTAAGTTTATGTAAGCATGTCTGACCAGTGCCAGATATTGGGTTCCCACAACATGTGACCACTCTCTCACATCACCAGCCCTGTATCTCAAGACACTAGCCATGGCTCTAGGAAATGATTCTGTTGGTGTAGGTTCTGTGAAGTTTGTATAGTGGTGATACCTGGCAAGGTGTGAGGGTGTGGGGTCCCACATCCCAGTCCCCTGAGCTCACATCCCTCACCCCTTCATCCCCGGCGGGGTGTATGAGCGTGGTGAGGGGAGGGGAGTTAGAACCCCAGTGGGGTGCGTAGGTGTGGGGCCCAACAGACCAGACCAGACATCTGGCCTTCCCTCTCATCAAGCAGTCTGGTGGTCGGTGGGTTGAAAGGGTAATTTCTAGACCCTGAAAGGATTGAAAGGGTTGCTGGTTTTACCTTGAAGCTGTTGTGAGGGCGCCCGGCGCCACTGTCACAAGGGTCGTCAGTTTCATCTTAGGGCAAGATTCTCCAGTCTTGAGCTGGAAAGATTTAACGGGTGGCCATAAAGGCAGGTTACTTAAACCTGTTAAGGATTTAAGGTATGATATCTTAAGGGATTGTTTTAAATGATAAAGGCCATTAAGGAGGAATTTTGACTTAGAAAATAGTGACACAGTGACTCCAATTATCTAATAAGAACCATTTCATCAGAGGCCATGTGGTCACATGACCTTTAGAGAGAGATTAAGAACAGGAAGCCACAGTGACGCAGTATAGGTTAAGAAAATGTCATTTTGACATAGAAATGGCTACAAGGAATGGCCACACTGACACCAACGTCTATAAGGCTGGCAGGCATGAACAAAGCCTCTCCAGGATTATATCTATAATGACGTCCTTCAGGGCTTGGAAATGTTTTGTTTATACTATGTTGGTCATAAGAAAAGAAGAATGTTTTGTACCTTTTTTATTTTCTATACTTGTTCGTTTTTTCCCGCGTCTAGTAAGGTAGCGCCAGGAACAAACAAAGTCAGGCCTCGTTCGCTCACATCCATTCTCTAGCTGTCATGTGCAGTGCACCGAAATCACAGCTCCCTGTTCAAAACCAGGCCCCACAGACCTTTCCATGGTTTCCCCTAGTCGCTTAACATGGCCTGATTCAGTCCATAGACAGCACGTTGACCCCTGTGTACCACATTATTCCAATTCACTCCATCCCCTACATGCCTTTCACCCCCTTGCATCTTCAGGCCCCGATCAATCAAAATATATTTTCAATCCATCTTTCCATCTCTGTGTCTGTGTGAGATATTTGTATGATAAACCTCTCAACTACTGAGTGGATATATAATTCATATTGCCAATTAATCAATAATCAATAACGGGAAAAGTAAATATAAAGTGAGTAAAAGTAACGGATAAAAATGATATAATACATCATCACGCTTTAGGCCAATTTTTAACAGCGGACAAGTGTTACAGGACCCAGCTCGCTACACCTCCCGCCACCGACTCTCGCCAACCTCCGCCCATGTGGAAGAGGTCACTCCACACTCAGGATTGTAAGGTTGTGCTGCAAAGATTAAACTTTTTCAACTTTGTCTACTCTGAACCTATTACAGTTCTCTTTGTATACTGTTGCATCCCGCTGACTAACTGTTCACTTGTACCACTAGTGGCAGCCCAGATGACAAAGTGTTCACTGGTGCCACCACAGCAGGACTTCCACAAAATCAGGAAACCATCATCTTGCTCAATCCTTTTCTTTCGTGATCCTCGTGTGTTTGACATGACGAGTTCTTGCTGAAGTCAATGTCTGTCTGTCTGTCAGTATTATTAGGGGCAGCCAGCAGTGTATCTGTTGAGTCAAGGATTAAAATAGTTTTGCTTGTTGAAGCTCTTGCCTCTGTTTGTTCATCTCATGCTTGTTCTTCTGGTGGTTCACAGGCCATCTCCAAAAATTTGTACGTCTCATCCGGCTCATGGCAGAAACTCCGCAGTGTTCCTGAACCCGATTTGTGTCATGAAGAGGAAAGAATTTTGCCTTGTATTTCTGATATGCTTATGTTGCGAAGGCACGTATGTACGTATGTTGTTAGTTATCAGGCCAATGAATTCATTGGATAACCCTAATTGTATTGTCACTTTCAATATTTTGATTACACGATCATGAACATTCGACCTACGCGAAGCTTAAGTGCAGATGACTCAAGTGGATTCTGACGATAAAATGAAAGTTCTGAGGAATAGGAAGTGGAAGTGAGTGTCACATACATAACTAGCATATATGTATAGCTCATATGTACAAGTGGGCAAGGTAAGATATATACTGGTGCGGTTATGGAGGCTCTAATAGTGAGGTGAGGCCGTACACACCTCTGTGTCCTACATCTACAACACTTGTGTGGAGCTGCCTGACCGCACTCACGTACACATCATCTGTGTCCTCTGCATGGGGGGTGGGTGGTGATCTCCCCTCCTGTGTTAGCTCTCAGGTGTTGGGTGAGGGAAAGCAGAGCAGGAGGTAGTAGAACGTGTTGTGGAGTGGAGATGATAGGACTACTGGGGTCGGGTGGTGCAGGAGGGCTAGGATGGGGATGTGAAGGGGTGCACGCTTGTGGGTATACTTCATAAAGCCTACACCATACACCTGTGTACTCTACACCATACACTTGTGTATTCTACACCATACATTTGTGTACTCTTCGTCTATCTCTTCCATTTCAAACTATTCCTTCCCGTGTCCTACCATTTCTTTTCCCTTGATCCAGCCTTGTGAAAATGGCATTTGCCCGTACAGTACGTGGGGGTATGTATGTATTATCTTGGGCTGGGGTAAACGTACGTACATGGGAGGAAGAGATGGGGGGGGGGGGGGTGCTGAACACCTGATTAGCTAGTGAAGTGTTGGCCAGCCATCACCTGGTACCTGTGACCTTGGCCAGGTAATGCTGCCGTGATCCTGGTCTCTGGTTGTGTGTTGGTCGCTCTTACTTGATCTCTTGAGAGACAAAAGCTTATTTCCCGAGAGTCATGACTTGTGTGGTCGAGATCGCTGGCTGAACAGCGTCTCTCATGTTGGGGAGACTACCTGATCAAGCACCAGGTGGTCATCCAGGCTGGTGACTGTGGCTCACGTCGCTGACTTTGTTTTATCATTGGTCTTCAGGAGACCAGCTAGGTCGTGGTAACACTATAACTGCTGCGTGATGTGATCCTTGATGACGCCCCAACCTGCGGCCCTCTGGCGGCCAGCTGCATCAACGGAAGAACGAAACACTCGCAGGGGAAACATAGAGATTCCTGCGAAGACTGATTAGCTTAAGCTTATTACCTACCAGTCCTGTGACTCAGCCTACTTCCTGATGTCGCTGGGTATACAATATTTCCCTGAGGCCTTGTGAATTAGGTACGCCCTGAAGCCCTAGGGATTAGGCAGGCCATAAGGGCCCCAAGGATTAGATAATCCCGACTTTTCATGGGCGTCCTGGAGAGCCGTGTCAAAACTAGGAAAGATCGTGTACATACTGCTGGGGTTGTTACCCAGGGAAACAGTTCAGCGGACACTCGGGGAGGGAGAAGCTGTACACATCAGGTGGCGTTATCAAACTTGATGATAAACATCTTATAGTTTTTGACATTTTGTGCAATGTATACAGCTTGCTGAAAATGTCCCCATCCATGATCCTGAATGTAATTCTAACGTGTGTTTGTTTGTTTGTTTGTTTGTGTGTGTGTGTGTGTGTGTGTGTGTGTGTGTGTGTGTGTGTGTGTGTTCTATAGTTGCATACGTCATCGCATGAACATGTTTATCAAGGAAGCGTGGACGGAATCTTCGACGCGTAGAGAGACTTTTCATTACACATGAAAGGATTCAGTTGTTAGAATACATGAGAAGAATTATCACTTAAGTAAACAGATTCACGTAACAAATATGGGAAAAATTATGTGGGATGAATCACATGGAACATATGGATAGAAACACACGGGTAAAATCACCTGAAACACATGGAGAGAATCACATGGAACACAGTAATATAAATACATGAAATACATGGATAGACTCGCATGACTCACGTATAGAATCGTATGAATCAAACTCATAATATCACATGATACATATGAATGGAAACCTTACGAGATATATGTAGGTGGTCATGCTTCGTTATAGAATATACTCTTTCTTGATTCACTATTTACACAACCATTGAATGTATTTACTATTTACACAACCATTGAATATATTTACTATTTGCACAACCATTGAATGTATTTACTATTTACACAACCATTGAATATATTTACTATTTACACAACCATTGGATATAATGCATTCTTATTTTGTATATTTCTTTATTTGTTTATTTCACTTAGTTTTTATAGGAAGGGTTAAGAGGGTCATAATAGTCAGCAGCACTTTATTTTCATGACCTGAACAGCTTCCTGGATAAAGAAAAATATTACAGAATACACTTAACAGCATCGCCTCTATAGGTCAATGGATACAGGCAACATTGTACTGCATTCAGGTAATAGCTTGACTATTCCAGAAATACCTTACTGGGTACAGGTGGTAACATTATGGTTACAGGTAACAGCTTGCTGCAGTTGCTTCTTCGATGGGAATTTGTGGCTTTGGGAAACCTGCTGTAGTTTTGCCACATCATAACTTGTTCGGGATATAGATGACAGCGTTGTCGTCGCAGGTCATACCACAAGCGATAGCTTTTAAGTCACACGGTAAAAATTTTGTTGGTCGACAGATGAAACCTCTTTGGCCATATGATAGATTTTTGGCCACATGATTGTTTTTCGGCCCAGATGATAAGCTTTTGGCCACGATCGACGTCTTTTTAGCCACAGATCAAAACTGTCTGATCACACATGATCAATCTGAGGAAAATATTCATCACGTAGTGTGTGTGGGTCGGTCCGGCAGGTCGCACAGTCATGGTAGAGGGACAAGTGTCCTCACATATGTTGTGGCGGATGGCCACAGGTGTAGAAGCGGTATGAGGAGGGAGGGAGCGTGGGGGGGATGGCAGGTGCCGGGGACGGCGAACTGTTCCATCCAGCCCTACTGCCCCACATTCCACCAACCTCCTGCTCTTCTCTTATCACTGACAACCCTCAAGGGGTTCAGGGTTCGCACCTCGGGAGGACAATTGCCGGCTCTTTGACCTCAATGGTCCTGAGGGACGGTGAGGTCAATATGTGAGACCGGATAGTTCAACTCGTGCTCCTCTCTAAACCTAGGGGGACCCTGAAGACTATACCCAGCAAGGGAACCCCAAGACTTCATTCTGAGGACCCATGTAGGCTTCACCCTAAAGGTCCCATAGGACCTCAATATAGTGTATTTCATACGTTCGTGACGGGTTTTCATGTTTGAGCTTCATGTGTCTTGTACTATATTGTCGCACAACTTGTCAGCAACAGAGAAGTTTAGGCACTAGTGAATGACTGGTACGTGCTAGCTGACCCTCACTGTATGGAGAGTGTAGTTGTGTATTGGTTGTCTGCTAATGTTTGTAATATTGATTTTATCAGTTTGTTCTTGAGCCTGTCAACTGTGCATCCATCTGTTGTTTGCCATATATGGAATTATGTGTCTATCAGGCTGTTTCTGCCTGTTGCTGTCTATCTTGTGTCTCTTAACAAGTCCTTGTTTCTTTCCTTGGTCGACGGTTGCAATCCTTAATGAAGGTCCAAGTTGATGGTTGGCCGTAGATGAATCATGAAGAGAGTTAAGAGAGGAAGAAATAACTAAGGACGAGGGAAAATATTTTAAAAGTTTTGGAGGAAGCGGAAAATCTGCATATCAACAAGGATCAGCGTGTGGTTGTTAGGAAAGACATAAGAAGGTAGAGAGTCTCAGAATTTAGTGGTGTAGGGAAAGAATCAGGCGCTAGAGCGGCCTTCCCTTAAGTTACTAATGGCCAAGTAGTATTCGTGAAACACAACACCTTACTGAGTGTATGTTGTCTAGCCAATAGCAGGGCACACTAGCAGCCAGCCTTCGGGATCAGAGACGAAGGCAATATCTCCTGCCACCCCCTCCTGCCCCTTGCCCTGCATTGCACTGAATCTCATAATAATGATCATTTACTTTAAGCTTTCAACATAACCCATTAACATTATCAGCATTAACTGAAAAGAGAATTAGTTTTGGCAACATTGCTTATATTTCACCGTATTTTCAAGGAAATATCCCGACATTTCTTCCATATGTCGTATTGTCCCAGGCCCAGTCTTGGGTGTCATTCCTTTATTTTCATAAATATCTCAAATTTTCAAGGATATTTCCCCGGTGATCATCCCCTTTCCCCCCTCTCGATCCCAGGTTTTCCCCTGCTAGCTGTTGCTGTGTCCCTGCCTCTGGTTTACATAACAAACCTAATGTTTATCTATGTTAGGGAGGCGACAGCTGTTGACACCCACTTGGACTCCAGCAGTTGTCAAGTGCTCTGGTGGAACCTCCGGCTCGGTAGTACATCAATAGTGCACCGCTAATGTACAACTGCGGTCGATGGAAGGTTATTACATGATTGAATTGTAAGTTTGTACATAAGGAGGGTTTTGAACCAATGGAGAACATATACATACATACATACATACATATGGGTATAACTATACACGGTGGAACACCGTCCCAGTGGTATAGGTTGCACACGTCTACCATATACTCTGTTATACCAGTCTGTTATACTCTGTACACTGTTAGGGTGGTTCATTATGAAATAGTATGGTACGTTGTGTGTACAGTGATAGTAAGGTGTTGTGTGTACAGCGATAGTAAGGTGTTGTATGTACAGTGATAGTAAGGTGTTGTATGTACAGTGATAGTAAGATGCTGTGTGTACAATGATAGTAAGATGTTGTGTGTACAATGATAGTAAGGTGTTGTGTGTACAATGACAGTAAGGTGTTGTGTGTACAGTGATAGTAAGGTGTTGTATGTACAGTGATATTAAAGTGTTGTATGTACAGTGACAGTAAGGTGTTGTGTGTACAGTGACGGTAAGGTGTTGTGTGTACAGTGACAGTAAGGTATTGTATGTACAGTTAGAACATTGTGATGGAGATTAGTGCACTGTCTTTACTTGCACTCTCATACAGTGTTAGGGTGTATCGCATGTAATGACTGCGCTTTGCTGACAGTACAATGTTAGGAACCCGGGCTGCAGCATCAAACAGTTTGATAGATCATCTGACCACAAGGAAGGTACTTAGAGAGCTGGAACAAATGTGACCAGATGAAGATATGTTGTGCAGGCAATCACTGGGGTGCCCTCAACACGAACAGTGGAGCATACCTCGGCTAAACAGACGAAACAGACTTTTCTGTTAATTGGGTATGGAAGAGCAGAGTGGTTAGCAATCGTGAGCTGAGAGGGCATGGTCGTGTGTCCCGGAGTGTAACGTGGCACGGCCGTCTTTATGACATGGAGAGAGAGAGAGAGAGAGAGAGAGAGAGAGAGAGAGAGAGAGAGAGAGAGAGAGAGAGAGAGAGAGAGAGATAATGGGTATCATATAGAGGTTGTCTGGTCAGTAGGTAGACGGCAAGACACACAAGGATCATTGGTTGTGAGAGAAACATTGATTGATAAAGGGTTGGTTAGAAAGCGAAAAAAATATTGATAACGGGATGGCTAAATGGGTAGATGGATAGGTGGCAGGACTATCATGATTTTTTTTAGAAAGTTTGGAGGCTAGGAGTGGAACAAGTGGGTAAATAAAGAGGTGTAGACAAGTGACTTTCTGTAGATGCTTGGGTGGATAGATGTATGGATAGAAACGTGGACGTAGGTATATGTTTTGGTAGACAAATTTAGGGATAGGCTCATGACGCAGGGATAGGTTCGTATGAAATATGTAGGGATAAGTTCATATATATCGTGCAAGTAGGTTGGTTGATATAATGCATAGATTAGGATAGACAGCTGCCGGGATGATAGATCTATGTGTAGCGCTGGAGGGATGATAGATGCATGTGTAGCTCTGGAGAGATGATAGATCTGTGTGTAGCTGTGGAAGGATGATAGATGCATGTGTAGCTCTGGAGGGATGATAGATCTATGTGTAGCTCTGGAGAAAGATTGATTGATTTTCAGCATTATAAAGGAACTTTATGTACGTTTGAGCGCATATGTTTCTCTCGAGCCTTCAGCTTCAGCAATGCAGCTGCATGTCACCATTTATCATTTCATTCATTTATTCGTTTATCTTACTGTATTTTCTTCCAAACTTGTGCGCAGGTAACCACATCCAGGTGTAGCCAGGTAAGGGGAAGGTATCACCGTTAATGCGACACTGAGGCAGTTTCTTACGTCGAGTGGTTGCGATATTTGTCAGACAGGAACGTAACATGTGTATGACGATATTCAGACGTTATGTTATCTTTGTTTAACATAGGCGATACATAGTGAGTCAGGCCATATTCTGAGATGGAGAGGCATGACGATAGATACTGGTAGTACACATAGAGCAGTTCACCCTACCCCCAGGCCAGTGTCACCTGTTCTCTTTGAAGAATGTATGAAAGATATCTAGGAAAATGAAAGGATTTTCATGAAGCATTTATGGATCTGGAGAAAGCATATGATAGCGTTGATAAAGATGCTCTGAGGAAAGTGGTACAAATATATGGTGCGGATGGAAAGCTGTTTGAATCAATGTGGAGTACTTATAAAGAATGTTGAAGCACGTGTGCGAGTAGGTGGAGAAGAGAGTAAGTGGTTCAAGGTAAAGGTGGGTCTGCAACGCGGATGTATGACGTTACCAAGGCTGTTGAATCTGTTTATGGATGGGTCAGTAAGGGAGGTGAAGGCAAGGATCGTGGGGAGAGGGATGAGTATGCAGGTCGCTTCCTACGGTCCATTAACCGGCCGGTGCCGATGACGTCCGGTAGTCCTTAAGGAAGACGTACACGCAACTAGCCTCGTAAAGATCCGGTTAACTCAACCATGTGTGTGGCCAGGGGGTGAATCTGGGGCACTAGCAGGAAGAGAGAGAGAGAGAGAGAGAGAGAGAGAGAGAGAGAGAGAGAGAGAGAGAGAGAGAGAGAGAGTCAAACCTTGGAAAATCAATAGAATCGATTTTGTCTTCATATCTCATAATGTATATAAATTGACTTTAGCCCCGTCTTGGTCTTCTACTCATCTTTATCATTATCATAATTTACATACATATCATAATATGCTATGAATATATTGTATTCATCTATACATAGAGATGAATTCATTCATAGTAAATGAGGGTACCACGTAGATTATAAGTTGATTACCAGTAGCAAACTCCCAGTACAGTGACCGGGGCCATGTGCACTGGTAGTACCCCTCCGTGTAGAGTGACTGAGGTCATATGTGCTGGTGGTACCCCTCCCAGGCCAGTGACCGGGGCCGTGTGTACTGGTGGTACCCTTCCCAGTTCAGTGATAGGTATTATGTGGATTGGTCGCACTCATCCCACTACAGTGACCCGGATAGTGTATACTGGTGGCATCCCTCCCAGTGTGGTGACCAGAGGTCATGTGTGCTCACTTCCACACATTCCTCAAAGTACGGAGGATCTAAGCCCTCCACCCACCCACCCACCCTACGAGTGTGAGTGTTGTTTGCTGATGATGCGGCGCTGGTGGCAGGTTCGGGTGAAAAGCTGCAGAGGTTGCTGAGTAAATTGGAAGAGTGTGTGAAAGGAAGATGTTGAGAGTGGATGTGAATAAAGCAAGGTTTTTGGCTTTAGCAAGGTTGAGGAACAGGTTAGTTTGGGTGTGAGTTTGAATGGAGAAAAATTGGAGGGGTGGTGTTTTAGATACCTAGGAGCTGACATCGCAGCGAATGGAACCATAGAAATGGAAGAGGATCATAGGGTGGGTGAGGGGGCGAAGGTTGTGGCAGCGCTGAAGAATGTGTGAAAAATGAAAACGTTATCAAGGAGGGCAAAAATGGGTATGTTTGAAGGTAAAGTAGTCCCAGCAATTGTATACGGATGCGAGGCATGGGCTGTAGATAAGGCTATGCGGAGGGTGGTTGTGTTGAAAATGAACTGTATGAGGACATTATGTGGAGTGAAGTACTTTGATCAAGTAAATAATGAAAGGGTAAGAGAGAAGCGAGATGGTAAGAAGAGTTCCGTAGAAAGAGCAGGAGAGGGTGTGCTGAAATGTTTTGGACATATGGATAGAATGAATGAGGAAAGGTTGACAAAGATATGTACGTCAGAAGTGAAGGGAACAAGGAGAATGGGGAGACCAAATTGGAGATGGAAGGATGGAGAGAGTAAGTTTTTAAGCGATCGGGATTTGAACGTGAAGGAGCGTAAAAGATGTGCATGGGATAGTGTGAATATGAACGATGTGGTATACAGGGGCTGACGTGCTATCAAATGACTGAACCAGGGCAAGTGAAAGACCCGGGGCAAACCGAAGAAATTTTGTGGAGCCTGGTTGTGGTGGATCCCTGTGGTTTCGATGCATGCACATGACGGCTGGAGTGTGACATTTAGAAAGAGATGTAGATAAAAACTGATAGCACTGTTGGATTCCTAAAGGTTTCTGGAGGAACTGGAAGAAGGTATATCAAGCGTAAAAGTAAAGTCACAGAAAGTAAAGAAATGTTGAGTCAGAATGCTTCAAAGTTGGGAGACTCAAGATCCACGAGACAAGCACTGGGGTAATGAGCGACAGTAATCACAAACCACAGACCTTAAAGCGAAAACGATGATAGAGATTTTTGTTGGAGACTTGATGGTGCAGAGGGAAAGCAGCCTGAGATAGTTGGGTGCCAGAGGGAAGAAAAGATCAGGGAAGGAAGTACACAGCCGGTGTTCTACAGAAAGGAGGCTGAATCTGAGACCGAGAATGAGACAAAAGATGAACAAAAAAGAGTCAGGTTTGGGAGCAGTGGCTCCCACCCGCTTACTGTAGGTCAAGACTGCTTTGGGAGCCATCCAGCGCTCCTCGACCGGTAGCGCCTTTCTGATTCAACACCACATTATTTCCTCCTTAACTTAAAGTAGAGTCCCCATCCTGGGCAGGAAGGGCCACTCATCGTGCAAGAAGATTCAGCAGGAACGTCTCCGCCCCGGACAGGAAGGTCCCCTTCCCGGAAAGGTAAGTCCCCTCCTCGGCCCGAAAGGTCCCCGCTCGGGTAAGTGGGTCCCCCTTTCCCGGGCAGGAAGGAGACACACACACCTACAGTGGTGAAACCACACTATTATGTAAATACATGAGAGACGTGTGCTGAAATTGGTCGGAGGTGAGGTGACGCAAGCCGGTGTGAAGGGCAGCGGGAGGAGGGCAGCAGAGCCTTGCGTGTGGTGGGGACATTACTCATACATTGCTCGGTACCTAATTCATTGCTCGGCGACCTTCTGCACAGCCAGGGATACTTTATATCATCAGTTTTGGCACGGGACTGTCACAAGATAAACGCTGTACCACCACTATATGTTCACTGTTTTATCTGAGACGTATGAGGGAAGTTGCGATCTGTCGCCACGCCGGGCGAAAAGATCAACACCATCCAACAGCTTTGAGACGGAGGGAAGAATGTTGACATCATCCCAGTGTATGATGTAGTGCTGTTGACATCATCCTAGTGTATGATGTAGTGCTGTTGACATCATCCCAGTGTATGATGCAGTGGTGTTGACATCATCCCAGTTTATGATATAGTTCTGATAACTTCGTTCCATCGTATGATGTATTGGTGATGGCATCATCCTACTGTATGATATCGTGGTGATGACATTACCCATGCGCATTGTGTAGGGATGATGACATCGTGCCAGTGTTGAAGAACGGCTTTCAGTAATGATTCCAGTTTTTCTTCCCAGTACATATGCAGTCCATCCTTTCCACTGGTCATACTTGGAGCTACGCTGACAATGACTAAAGCTCTACCAGGTGGTCTATGTATAGAGAGGTTATGTAGGAAGTGTCACTGTAGCAGTGGATGACACTAGTGGAATAACTGGGAGGTTGATTTATGGTGTACCCAAGACTGTAGCAATGACGGAGCGAGATCTGACAACAGTCTTACGTCAAGAAAGTCAACCAAGTGCTCCTTGATATTTATCAAAGACCTTTTAACTGTTACCAGTTGATTGATAATGACGACACTGTTGCATAACAGAAGCATTTTCAAGATGATTTGATGTCATCTACTACTCTTTCCTAGGTAAATTCCAGCCGCCTGGGTTAACAACTTGAACACTGAAGTGTTAAAGATATGAATAAGTCTTTATTATTTGCGTGTAATAAGAATAAAAGTGAACGCCAGTCTCTCTCTCTCTCTCTCTCTCTCTCTCTCTCTCTCTCTCTCTCTCTCTCTCTCTCTCTCTCTCGTCCATCGTGTGGGGCGTTCCTTAAGGGCCCGTAGCTTCTATCACGCAGATGATATGAACAGTTGAAGGAAAATTATGAACATGTATTACCTGCAAACGACAGACAACTTGATGTGAGCCAATATTATCATGAGTGGTTAATTAGTAGTCAGTAAGGATCAGAACCTGGCTGAAAACCAATAGTTATCGTCCTTACGAGAGTAACTCTGTATCTTGATTTCATATTGACAGAAGGTGGAAACAACAGCAATCCATACACAAGGGAATTAACAACACTTACACCCGGCAATTCGTTTATACTGACGAGATTAGTAAGAGCACAGCAGCAAATATCTGAGGGTTGTTAAAGACGTCAAGGTTATGATAAACTTAGCCAGCATATTCATAACAATACCATCAACCTGTGTCGTGTGTAACACAACTGTTATGGAAAAGAAAAAACTTTGGAAATGCCGAGGTTTGTTTTATGTCGTGTGACGCCGTGACACAGCTGGGTGGTATGGGGCAATGAGATGTTTAGACGAGGGTGAGACATACCATAGCCACACTGGAATAGTAACATTGATGTGCTCCAGACATTTGGTCATTATATGTAAAAGATGAATATATTTCTCCGTGATCCTTGACTTAATTAATGTATGAAAATAATGTATTCACCTCCAGGATGACTAGGAGGCAAGACTTGAGACATTCTGAAGACTGAGATGAGGCTGGTTCCAGACATGGTCCTTAGCAGGTTCAAAAACGCCAGACTCCTGCAGTAGAGGACAGAGTTATCTAGATTACCAGAGCCACCTGCAAGCCCTGTGTGGTTACACTTATATAGATAAGCAACTGTTATGATGCATTGTTTGTGAGGCTGGATCTTGATGACGGTCGAGGCAAGTCAGACGGGAGTTCCATCCTGCCTCCAGTGCAACAGCTGACGACCTCTAATGTCCATAAAGGAAAGTGTTTTAAGGTCAGGCATTCGCCTGTGCTCAGCACGTTCCTTAGCGTATGACCCGTCCAGTCAGGGCAGCTTGGGGTTAGGAAGGTAGTCTGGGGTTAGGCGTTAAAGGTAGTGTTGGTAAAGGGGCCTTCGTGAGACGAAGTCTGTACAGATTCTGGCACCTCCCGGAGAGTCAGAAAATGCACCTGGTGAAAGCCATGATCATTCGTGTCCCTACCTATTCCTCTTCACTCACACGTCTCGCATCCAAAACTCTCATACTCGAGCAACAAAGAGTTCAAAATAGCTCCACGATTCGTCACAAGCAAGAAGTTCTCTTACATAAAGAAAGCAAAACGTGGACCACTAAAAACAAAAGCAATGGACACATAGTAAAGAAGAACAGGAGAGGAAGTTTAGCAGAGGCTGGAAGATGACGAAAATACAAACTATAGACATCAACAACACAGGACGCAGTACAAACATGGAACATCCTTGCTTACGACGGAGCCTCAAAGCATGAAGGGAATCCCCTGCCGTGCGTTAATGTACACAATGAACCACACTTAACTGACCATAGCCACTTTTTCCTTTCCTTTCCAAAACTAAGAAAAAATATTATATACTCTCTCTCTCTCTCTCTCTCTCTCTCTCTCTCTCTCTCTCTCTCCCCAAGTCTGCCGGTCGGAGAGATATATCAGGCAAGGTGACATGAACATTATCATGCACTTAAGTAAAGTTACACCATACACACATATACATAATCTTTGAAGTCTCCATTTCCAAACTTCACCATTGCCAGTCTAACCCCTTCCTCTCTCTCTCTCTCTCTCTCTCTCTCTCTCTCTCTCTCTCTCTCTCTCTCTCTCTCTCTCTCTCTCTCTCTCAGCAACAACCCCGTTGAGAAAAGGAGGGATCTGAGGTTGGATGTCTGTAGGGGACCTCAGGTGTATGGAAAAAAAAGTGGAGTAGAAGCTTCCAGGGAGGAGGATGTTTGTAAGGAGGTCACTGGGTAGGGTGACTCCGCACGGTATGGGTAGATCTAGGGATAGGGAGGGCGCTGAGGGCGAGGAGGGGTCGGGGTTACGTGACACTTGGCACCGCGTCAGGCTACAGTGGGCGCCCACCTTGGCTAGATCTGGCACTGGTGCCAGACAGTGTGGGAAGCGTCGGAGGCAGTATGTGGCTGAGCCGCCCCTCAAGCCATGCCCAGGCCACGTGGGCACCTGAGGCCCACGTGGGTGATGGTCTCAGGCTATACATGGCCGTTCATGTTCTCTGTGCCCTCAGGGTGTTTGTCACCCGGTCCTGAGTCCATGGTCGGCTGGATGTGACGTTGGTTCAGTCCACAGTCCGCTGGTTCACAGTTGGTTGGGTAACGTACTGGTCAGGTCTGGTGCGCCATCATCGAGGTATGTGTGGTGGTGGTGATGTTTGGGTTGGGATTGGCAACACATTGATTTGATTTTCCTGCGTGTGAAGCTTGCCTTTGTGTATGTGTCGACTGACCGATGTTTTTGAATTGATTTGATGCCAAATTTTGCGCTTTCAGTTTACTTGTGTGAATGTCTGAAATTGCTGAGAAAAATATATACATGATACTGTGATGAGAATGTGAACAGTGGGTAAGGCTATTCTAACTGGTAATTTGTTCATTTGAGAACACTGAACATGAAGTGAGAACATTATTTTTAAGATCCCGGAAGTGATAAGATGACACACGTGTAGAAGGCGTTGTTTGAGGAGGACAGGTGACGGGCCTGAGCATGCCTACACACCAGCATGAAACATCACAATTTGTTCTCGACATACTGGTGGGTGGTAGTGTGACACCGGGGACATACTGGTGGGTGGTAGTGTGACACCGGGGACATACTGGTGGGTGGTAGTGTGACACCGGGGACATACTGCAGACTGTGTTGATCATACACAAGGACCACAGCTGTTGAGTGGGCACTGTATGCCTGTGTACCTGTGTGGATGTTCTCAAATCTTGTTATATAAGGTGGTTAGAGGAGAGGAAGAAGAGGTGGGGTTGAGGAAGGGATGGTTTGAAGTAGAAGAGAAGACTGAAGCGTGTTCAAGTGTAAGTTTTTGATGCATGTGGCTGATATCCTGGAAGCGTGTTTTTGGTGCCTTATTCATACCTCCGGCAGACTGGGCTGTGTATGTTTCTCTCTCTCTCTCTCTCTCTCTCTCTCTCTCTCTCTCTCTCTCTCTCTCTCTCTCTCTCTCTCTCTCTCTCTCTCTCTCTCTCTCTCATACGTAAGGGACTATGGTAAACAAGGACACACACCGGACATCGCCATCTGTCACTTTTTTCCAACAGTTTCTTTAACGTTCATGATTGGCTACGGCTTCTTCGATATATTCATTTGGAGCTTTGATGATCCGGATACTGCTGGTCTGAGGCCGGGCCGGAACCGCTGTTCCACGGGATCCGATATTCCAGCTGGGCCCGGGCGAGCCCTCTTACCGGGACACGTGACAATTTGGCCTGCCCGGGGTGCGAAAAAAAAAAAAAAACCGGATGTGGTTTGGAAACTACCCGCCCATAGGTTTTCCCTCGTGCAGTGCTTGTGGTTCAGAGAAGTGGAAGTGAAACTACAGAAGAGACATTGTTGTACAATATATACCAGACAACAACACTTGTAAAACGTTTATCAAGATTTTTGTGTTCTAGTAACTGTGTTATGATGGTGGATGTGTGTCTGTTGGTAGTGCAGTCAGGGGATGACGTGTTATATCGCCTCTCACAGACTTCAGGTACTTGTTGATGGTTGAATGTTAATACATATTCTCATTTCATCATTTGTAGAATGTCGTATATATATATATATATATATATATATATATATATATATATATATATATATATATATATATATATATATATATATGTATATAAATATATATATATATATATATATATATATATATATATATATATATATATATATATATATATATATATATATATATCTTTTTTTCTTTCAAACTATTCGCCATTTCCCGCATTAGCGCCATGAACAGATGAGGAAAGGCCCCATCCCATCACATCCATTCTCTAGTTGTCATGTGTAATGCACCAAAACTACAGCTCCCTATGCACATCCAGGCCGCTCAGACCTTTCTCTGGTTTACCCTAGACGTTTACATGCCCTGTTCAGTCCACTGACAGCACGTTGACCCCGGCATACCACATAGTTCCATTTTACTTTATCCCGTACACGCTTCTTACCCTCCTGCATGTTGTGGCCCCGATTGTTCAACATTTTTTCACTCTATCCTTCCATCTCCAAATTAGTTTCCCGGTTCCACTTGTCCCCCCCAATTCTGACAAACAAATCCTCTTTATCAATTTTCCCTCTCTCCTTCTCTCCATATGTCCAAACTACTTCAATACACCCTCTTCAGGTCTTTCAGCCATACTCTTTTTTGTTTACCACACTTCTCTATTACCATTTCATTACTTACTTGATCAAACTACCTCACACCACATACTGTCCGCAAACACTTCATTTCCAACACATCCAACCTCCTCTGCACAACCTTACCTATAGCCCATGCCTCGCATCCATATAGTATTGCTGGGACTACTATTACATATACCCATATTTGCCCTCCCAGATAACTAGCTTTCTTTCCATATTCTTCATCGCTCCCAGAGCCTTCGTCCCCGCTCCCACCATATGATTCACTTCCGCTTCCATGGTTCCATTCGCTGCCATGTCCATTCCCAGATATCAAAAACACTTCACTTCCACTATTTTTTCTCTATTCAAACTCACACCCCAACTAACTTTTCCCTTGGCCCAGCTGAACCTAATAACTTTACTTTTATTCATTTATTCTAAACTTCCTCTTTTCACAAACTGTTCCAAACTCATCACCAACTTCTGCAGTATCTCGCACGAAACTGCCACCAGTGCTGTATCATCACAAAACAACTGACTGACTGACTTTCCATACCCTCTCTTCACCCAAAGACTGCATACTAGCCCCTCTCTCCAAGACTACCGCATTTACCTTGGCCACCACCCCATCCATAAAGAAATTAAACAACCACAGTGACATTATACACCCCTGTCGCAGACCAACTTGTACTTGAAACCACTCACTCTCCTCCTTTCCTACTCGTGCACAAGCCTCACTCCCTTGATAAAAAAAAATTCACCGCTTCTAGCAGCTTTCCTCCAACACTGTATATTCTTAAGACCTTTCATAAGGCATCTTTATCAACCCTATCATATGCCTTCTCCAGATTTATAAGTGCCACATAAAAATCCATTTGTTTCTCTGAGTAGTTCTTACACAAATTCCTTGAGCAAACACCTGATCCACACGTCCTCTACCAATTCTGAAACCACACTTTTCCTCCCCAGTCTGATGCTTTGTACATACCTTCCGTACCGACCCTCCCGTACAACTTACCAGGTACGCTCAACAAACTCATACCTCTAGTTTGAACACTCACCTTTATCCCCTTTGCCTGTATACAGTGGCACTATAGATGCATTCGGCTAATCCTCAGGCACGTAATCATGACCAATACATAAAAGGAAAATTCTAACCAACCAATCAACAACAAGGTCACCCACTTTCTGAAAGAATTCAGCTGCAATACTCTCCACTCCCGCCGCCTTACTGCATTTCACTTTGTTTAAGGCTTTTACCACCTCTTCCCTCTTCACCATCCCACTCTCCATGACTATCTCACTTAGCATACCACCCCGACCCAGACACCCTACATATATCACCCAGTCATCATCAAACGTGTGTGTGTGTGTGTGTGTGTGTGTGTGTGTGTGTGTGTGTGTGTGTGTGTTTTCTGTCTGCGATTTTTTTTTATTTGTTTTTACATTTCTATGAGCTGCCTCTAAGGTCTTCTCACAGTCTATTCATAAAGTCCGGTAAAACACATGTTTGTTCAGCTGTGAACGTATTTATAGGTTCATTCACATAAATGTGAAAAAGTAGAACGTTTGAACACCTGTTGCCAGAGAACAGCTGATCCTCTGTTTACCAAATCAGTTCATTTTTTTCATGCTTGCGAACATAATTGCTTGCCTTTTCACTCCGACCTAGAAAGACATGAAAGTATTGGGTAGTCATCAGAACTGTAGGAATTGAGAATAATACTGCCATTTTCAAGAGGAAGATCGGGTGAACTTTTCAATAGAAAAGACTTGTTGAAAGACACTTCCATTTCCCCCCACTTGACTTCCTGCTTGCCTAATGATACATTATCTCCTGGTTTCAGTGATTTGTAACTATATTGATACAGATGAAGTCACTTATGGTAGGATGTTCATGAACTAAATTCAGATATAACAATCATGAAAGTACTTTTGATAACCAATAATGAATTTATTCTGGATACTTCAGGACACCCCAATCAAACGTGACTCGAATTATAGATACTCATATACGTAGATAAGAACATGATCATAGATACTGATATACGTAGATAGTCATACGTGGACACAAACATAATGGGATAAACTTATATTTGTGAAGACAAAGCTGAGGCTGATCTAGGGTCACTACTGTGTCGCCTTTTAAGTCGTAACAGGAAATACCCGACACAACCAGTGGCTGGAGGCCCCAGGCAACGCGAGCGACGTCACCCACCAGTCATGGCTGCGACTGACCTGTCATTGCTCTCATAGATTTGATCCTTCGGGGACAATGGCCTGAGGTCGCTGAACCTTAAGGGATAATAAGGTCAAACCATAGAGCACTAAGGTTCACCCCCAACTCTGGGGTTAAAGTCGTTCACGTCGAACCCTGGTCCTGTACTACTGTTTAGTCGTCTTGCATACCACCGTGTGTATGTTGGTCTTGTGTTGTGGATAATGTTCTCATGTTGGTGATGGTTAGCTTTATTGACTGCGAATTATGCACGGGCCCGACAAGGCTCGAATCCTGGGTGTGGCAGAGGGCCCACAACCAACCTAGCTGTCGCTCATCCCATCAGGGCTGGTCGGTAAACCTGGGAAATGACCGACTCCTCTGAAGCAACAAGTTGTCAAACAAGACTACACTGTCGTCGACAAACGATGATGCAACCTCACCAAAGTGACTCTTGATACTTAAGTTGTATACACAGGAAGGCGGAGTTAGGTAACTCCTCTACGTATTCCCTGCGTGTCGTAGAAGGCGACTAAAAGGGGAGGGAGCGGGGGGCTGGAAATCCTCCCCTCTCGTTTTTTTTTTAAATTTTCCAAAAGAAGGAACAGAGGGGGCCAGGAGAGGATATTCCAAAAAAGGCCCAGTCCTCTGTTCTTAGCGCTACCTCGCTAACGCGGGAAATGGCGAATAGTTAAAAAAAAATATATATATATATATATATATATATATATATATATATATATATATATATATATATATATATATATATATATAGTATGATAAAAACGAATGTTAGAGCAAAGACTTTATTCTAGACATTTCGACATACATTTTCTTCTAGCAGAAAAACATAACAGGGAAGCTTTAAACAAACATGCACGCCACGTTCCTCATCCGGCTTCTCCCCTTCCCATTTCGATCTTGTTCTCTTATTGGCCAAACCGGTCGCTGGCCTCACCCCCTCTTTCTAGCTGATCTCTCTCGTAATGCATTTTGACCTGAAATCTCTGCCCAGCTAAGAAACCCAAACTTCTTATTCATGGAATATTCCATTAGTATGTGTGCTGCTTCTCATGCCTTCTTGTTTGATCTCTTGATCCTGATGCTCCGCGGTAATTTCGTTCCAGCTGTGTAGATGCCTCTCATAATCCACATGTACTGAAAGAGCATTCCATGTTTTGTGGTTTCTTAAGTCTCGTTTGTATTCTGTCAACCTTCTTTCTAACCCACGTACTGTTCCACCGAAATAGGCTCGCTGGCGCCCATAGCGAGAAGTCCTATAAACGTTGATTGTTTTGTTGCGGGTGTCGTCTTGCTAACTCCGTTTAGGCCTTGTAAGATGACCAGTTTACCTTCCAGACAATGTAGCAATGTTCCTGTGATCCACTCTCAAGTAATCGTCTTAGATTCTCTGTTATTGTCTTCACATTCGTTACTCGGTCTTTCTCTCCCCCTTATCCCCCTGACTGAGTTTTGGATCATGATGAGCTGAATATTAAGGTAAGTCGGCATCAAGGGTGATTATCACATGATTTATCTGTTTCAAAGTGTTCTGTCCTGTCTGCTCCTCCCACTCTGGCAAGAAGGCGGATGATAACGTCAGATTTTCCTTTTGTCGTTCGGAACTGACACAGTGAATGACGTCTTCCTGTACACCGAGAGTCCCGACCCAGATCACTCCCTTAATCACTGTGTGTAGGTACATTGCACTGTACTCCCTCACCAACCTCCCACGGTGTACTGTACTCCCTCACCAACCTCCCACGGTGTACTGTACTCCCTCACCAACCTCCCACGGTGTACTGTACTCCCTCACCAACCTCCCACGGTGTACTGTACTCCCTCACCAACCTCCCGCGATGTACTGTACTCCCTCACCAACCTCCCACGGTGTACTGTACTCCCTCACCAACCTCCCACGGTGTACTGTACTCCCTCACCAACCTCCCACGGTGTACTGTACTCCCTCACCAACCTCCATCCTAATTTCGTCCAACAGGTTAGTCTTGCTGGGTCGTCACTCCGCGTCCCGGAACATGAGGCGCCCCGACCACCCTCCACTGTTCAAGTTGTTACGGGGAAAAACCGCTAACCTAACCTGACCTAACCTGACCTGACCTGACCTGACCTAACCTAACCAGACCTGACCTAACCTAACTTGACCTGACCTAACCTAACCTAACCTGACCTAACCTAACCTGACCTGACCTAACCTAACCTGACCTAACCTAACCTGACCTAACCTAACCTAACCTAACCTAACCTAACCTGACCTAACCTGACCTGACCTGACCTGACCTAACCTAACCTAACCTAACCTAACCTGACCTGACCTAACCTAACCTAACCTAACCTGACCTAACCTAACCTAACCTAACCTAACCTAACAGGAAGACTAAGTTCTGTGAACTCAAAACTGATATGCTCAAGTGTAATCTGCTATATGTAAATTAGCATACATATTCGACATGTATACTAATCGTCACATGAATTATGTACAGACAGACGTACTCCATTTCTCTCTAAACATTTTCTAACATGGCAGACGTGACGCAAGCCGCTCCCTCCTTTGTGTCATGTGGAGTCGAGGGGTCACTTTAGGGAGGTGTGGGTCATGTGGTCATGTGCTGCAGGAGATATTGAAATCAGGGTCCAGGAATAACACCAAGATCCTTTCAGAAAAGGTTTCCGGGGTAATTACACATAAGCTAAAGACACCGAGATAGAAAACAATATGCCCGGCAAAGGGGAGGACTAAGGCAAATATCTATACATACATACAACACTATACAACTCACAACATCTATACATACATACAACACTATACAACACAACATCTATACCTGTATTGAACCATCATGCAAACACTGTTGCCAAAGAGTCCACTATGTCTACCCTCTAAGGTGGACGGGTCATTTGCAATAACTGTACAGGACAGGTCGGGGTCACCTCACACGTTGGTGTGGACGATGACTTCCCTGTCCGCGTCCCTGCCCACGACAGGTCCACCAACACCCCAGCCCCAGGCAGATCACCCCCACCACTCCAAGATTCCACACACGACGGGATGAACACACCGACTCCAAACCTGTCCACACTGGCTGCTGTAACAGGACACACAGGCCAACCTCACCCATTCCCCCCCACCCACTCCCCTCCCCCTCCCCAAGCACCAGGAAACACCACCCGAAACGAAATTAGCAATACAAACCAACGCAGGAAAACACAGGTACTGATCAGACCGAGACAAACACAGGTACTGATCAGACAAACTCTCATGTCTTAGATCATAATGGACAACAACAAACAAACAACAACAACTCTCTTTTCGTCCAATATACAACACAGACCCGGATGTCTGCGTTACCAAGAAAGAACCTTGTTATACTGTCACAGACGGTGTGGTTACTGTGGCTACAGATACCATGGTTACTACTCAACCATGATCTGGGCGGGCAGTGGCTTACGTGTGGTATATATATATATATATATATATATATATATATATATATATATATATATATATATATATATATATATATATATGAACCACTAGCAACGACCTAACTGCCCGGGCGTCTCTGGACTTTCCCATGTTTCCTGTTTGCAAGGAATATAAATTAGTAAAGTCAAACCGTCAGAGGAAACTCATACAGAACAAATTTAGTAGATCCTTCACACTAATTGTTCACCCACACTGATAGCTCATTCACACTAGTATTTCATTTAAGCTGGTCGTTCATTCACACTAATAATTATTTCATACTGGGAGTTCACTGACACTTAATAGTTCATTCACAAAAGGGGTTTATTGACCTTAAGATAATAGAGTATTGTCTACGATCGAAACTTTTGTTTGTGTGGTGGCTGGCGACTGGCTTGTGGAAGGAACTTTTGTTTCTGGTGCTGGGTTACCACACCCGTGTTGTCTGCTTCATTCCTGCATAAATGAAAAAAATGCAAGTTTGTCTGCCGTAAAGATGGTCGAGAATCCTCCAGGTTACCACTGCTGACGGATCACTATACCAACCATACGCCAGTCTTTTTACTTCTGTGACGTGCTACGTGACGTCACAGGTGAAATCATCTTTTGGGAAGTCGAAAAACAAAAAAAGTGATTATTTTGTAGACAGTGAATGTGCAATACAATGAAGTCAAACAAAATATGCTAATTTGACAAAAACACATTTATCCTAACTTCACTTCTTGGTAATGCGGAGTATGTAGGATGATTGGTGTACCTAGCATGGATTACGTAGTGACCACTGAGACAGTTACCCCACACCACAATGTAGAGTTTGGCATCCCTCTCGTGCTGTGGTATCTCATACCCTGACTGCCTGCCTGACTGCCTGCCTGGCCAAGCCAACACAGAGACACAGTTTGCGTGATGCAGACACTGCATGTTGGTATAGGAAAACCATCCTCCACCACCACCTTTCCTGGAAATACATGAACATCTGAGGGTGGGATATGTGGCTACTGGGTATGTGGTGAGGATGTGTCTAGGGTGGGGCTGGGGTGTGTGGCTATGGGACGTGGGATGGAGATGCATGTGTTGCGTATGTGTCTTGGGTGAGGGGTGTGTTTATGTGGGTTACTGGGGGGGAAGGGGAGGAGCGTGCCTGCACGTTCGGGCGTGGTGTCAGGTGCAGGTTGGGCGGGGGATGTGTGGGTGTGAGGAGGGTCCCCAGGGCGTGGGGAAAACTTGGGGAAGTCCCAAGTTCTGTACACGAGAGAGAGGGATTCCCAGACGGAGTCGATGCACGTGAACCCTCTCTTCCCTGTGCCTCTCCCCGCTCCCAGCGCCCCTTCCTTCCTCCCTCCTTTTCGCTTTCTTCATTTTTCTGTACCTTTCCCTTCCTCTTCCCTCCCCTCATCTTCATCACGTGATAAGGATGAAATAAGAATAGCCCGGCGGATGTTTCCACTTGCCACAAGATCGGTCGTAATGGAGATGATATTCCATTATGCGCCAAGTAAAGATGATATACTTTTTCTCTTTTATGACTGATTTTGGATTTAACCCTCATATGATTGCCCCAATACCACGTTCTTGAGAGGCTCCTGCATTTGCTCCAGGATCCTACTCTCAGGAGCTCCAGCAGGTTCAAGGCTGCGCTACTTCCAGTAGTAAGGGAATGATAGACTATTTTAGCGTGAGAAGTTTTTTTGAAGAGACTGCTACCAGTGGTACATATAGGCTCGCCAGAGGTGACTTTTCACTCGCTGTGTGACTCTTGCTGGTGAAGTCTAATAAAACCAATATATATATATATATATATATATATATATATATATATATATATATATATATATATATATATATATATATATATATTACTCACGCACAGACACACACGTGTGTGTGATTTTTTCCCGGACCTTGGAAGAATGAGGTTTGTTCCCCCAACACTGGGCTTTCCTGCGCCCGGGGACGTGTTTGGCCTAGAGTCGAGTCCGTGGAAGCCGTGACCTGCCCGTGTACTGCCGGTGGCGTTCGTGTGTTGGTGGTGATGTCTCTGTACTCCTGGTAATCTCGCCCAGTCACCTATCAGAACATTTCATTCACCACAGGACTTTAAGTAACTGTACTGCCTGTACAATGACTGAAATCCTTGTAGAGCGACCGATTTACAGGAGAACCCGTAAAATGGTATAAACTGTCACCTGAGGTGGAGGGGGCTGGCCTGGCAGGCTCTGGTCGGGGTCGCCACCTTCCCCCTACCGTCATCTGGGCAGGACTCCTGAGTTCTGTCTCTTATGTCTGTCTGGGTGTTTGCCCATCTTTGTGCCGGTCAATCTGTGAGCCATTCTGTTTGCCTGTTCTTGTATCTACCTGTGTCTGCTTCTCCGTCTTACTCTTTGTCTGGCTTTCTTTGTCCACTTCTCACTATATTTCTTTGTCTTCCCATCTCTCTGTCTCCCTTTTCCTTTCTCTGCTTTCCCCTATGCCTGACTATTTTTCTGTGCCCCTGTCTGTCGGCCTGTGTGTGTGTGTGTGTGTGTATGTGTGTGTGTGTGTGTGTGTGTGTGTGTATGTGTGTGTGTGTGTGTGTGTGTATGTGTGTGTGTGTGTGTGTGTGTGTGTGTGTGTGTGTGTATGTGTGTGTGTGTGTGTGTGTGTGTGTGTTGTTGTACCCTTCGCTTGTCTGTGTTTTCCTCTGTCTCTCAGTATATGTACAAGTTTGTGAGTCGTCCATGTGCATGTTACCTGCCTACCGTGTGTGGTACTGGGGCCTCCAGACTGCGCTGACCTCCACACTTGGAAAACATGTAGTCAACCTGTACCACACACACACACACACACACACACACACACACACACACACATACACGCCTCAATGTGCACTGTATCTTCCTGCTGTTATGTTCATGTGTGTATGATCACTCGTGTGAAATTACACATACGTATGATCATACTAGGCTGTTTACATGCTTACATTTAGCCACATTCACCCCTGATTGTTCTTCTCTTCGTCCTGTTCAAGCGAGTCTACTGCCTTGAATATACTGTGGTCTTGGGGAGGAGGGTAAAGAGTTTGTGACAGGGAAAGTGAGGGTGAGTGAGAGTGAGAGAGAGTGAGAGTGTGTCACTGGGGCTCGCACGCCGGCAGAAGTGTCTGTGTCTCTGGCCCGGGAACGTGTGAGTCTGTTTTTCTTTCTCCGTCTATGTATTAGTCTTTCTGTGTACGTGTCTTTGTCTCTATACTTCCATGTCTGTATAATTTCGTATGTCTGTATAGCTGTATATGCGTGTGTTTGTCCACCGTTAGAGTTGACTTTTAGTTTTTCTGTTGTGTTGGTTTGTATTATTGATATATCATTGTAATAGTTTGACTCTAATTCTTCAGTTATTCATATATTCTTTTCTTATATCTTTACCTTCTCTCTAATATTTTGTTCCTCATCATCTGTTCTACTGGTTCCCTGTACGACTAACCTGTTCTTCTTCCAACATTTCGTCTATTGCTCATTTGCAACTTGTTCTGCAACTTTGGTCTCTTAGGCTGTTCACTGGCAACAGACAGGTCCCCTGTTGGCGCCATACTCAGACCAGAGGTCAGAAGAGGAATCTGTTCTTTGTTCATATTTGTTCATTTGTTCATCACAGGTGGCCCGTTTCCCTCCCACTACACACACCCTGGATTGCCCGAGGTTCCTGGAGTCTCGTATGACTTTGAAATTTCCAGGTATTCCTCTTTTTGTGTGCTTTAATGATACTCATTTCATTTTATTTGTTCTTATGCTGAGAGAATTAACAAGCGTTTACAGGAATGTTTTATTTGATTAAATGTATTGAAGTCCCTCAGTGTCCACTGGAGGGAATTAGTGTTCGTGACCTGCGCCGTTTTATGCAAGCTGGAATCTATTTTCGTGTACCTCACGATCGTCTTCATGGTGTGTGTGGCTCCTGATATTGGTTCAGCAATTATTGATGCCTTGTCGGAACATTTGGTTACTGAACAGAACACACGGAGGCGACCCACAGTGATAACCTCACCTTATGGAGGAGGTTGAGAGGGAGACTCACTGGGGTCCTCAGACGATTGGGTGAGAAAGGAATCCTCACTCGTCCCTCTTGACCTGTTGGATAAGAGACTATTACCAGATGCCTCCAGATGGTCAGGTTAGTAACGGACCTTCACCAGGTCCCCCCCCCCCCCACACCCCCCGTTGAGCCTGGTGGGTAAGGTACCCTCATCAGGTAGGTGAAGGACCCTCGCCAACTTCTCTCAGAGGATCAGGTCAGGTAGTACAAGACAGGTTGCAGGTTCATCCTGGCCTTGCCAGTCACTGAGCCGCTCAGCCCATGTCATTATAAGTCCCACTGCCGGCCGTTCTACTTCGCAGATTCGATGTTATTATCTTCCACCAGTTGGTCTGCAGTGCCTGAACAGGTCTCTCTAGGGAATCATAGTCAACTTACTGTCACCGATCCACAGTAACACACTCGGTGATGTTTACTTAATGTTCAAGACTTTGAAAGAGAGTTTTTCGTATCCAGAACCTTCAGAGAGAATCTTTCTGCATCCGGGATTTTCAAGGAATCATTTTACTATGTATATGTTACCCTCGGACGTTTGACAGTCACATCCAGTCTTTCGGCTTTCCTGAAAAGGGGTTAGTCATTTTCAAAACACGGGTCAGTGCTGGTCATACTGAGTGACACTCAACCATCAGTTCTCTCGGTTATTCTGAGTGGCACTCGGTTATCAAGTCACTATCATCGTCAACCGTCGCTGCTAATCTATCTACAGCACACGTGTGGTCCTCGTCTTCCTCAGTCGTCCAGTAACCAATGGTCATCATGCCGTGCAGGCAGTGGTCGGCTCCACCCTATCCTGTGTCAGCAGCAGCTAGTCTGCCCGTTATGCTGTCAGTTGCTTTTATCAGTGGTTGCTCATGTGAAACTTTATGGTAGAGTGATTGTATTGTTGAGAGAGAGGGGGGGGGGGGCGACTCTATGCAAACAGAAAACAGGAGACTATGTTTGTAGATGGATTAGTAAAACACAAGACGAAGTCGACACACGTCAAATAAAACCAGAGTAGCAGACAGACAGCCTGGCCACAGATAGACTGCCTGGACACAAACGAGCAGCCTGGCCACAGATAACCTGAGCTCACACAGAGACAGCCTTGTCACGGACATATAGCCTCGCCATAGATAGTCGTGTTTTAGGCAAATTAAAAAGTATTGAATATCTGGAGAAAACTAGTAAACAGAAGCGACAATACAAAATGTCTTTGTTCTCTGATACCGTTGGCAATAAGGTGAGGTTGGCAATGATGTAATGGTAACTTTAGCATTACAACACACGGGAAGATTTACCCAAGAGCATCACCACATAGACGCGTATGATGTTAATGAAACAAGAAACATTATCATCAGAAACGTTATCGTAAAAACACAAAGAAATGCATGAAAATGTGGGATTGTGAATATGATCATTGAGAGGCAGTGAGGAGGAGGATGATGATGAGCAAGGTTAGGTTGATGGTCAACATGAGGGAGGTGGATGATGACCCCAGCATCATGACACAAGTGGGGAGAAGGAGGCAGGAGGAGCAACGGCAGTGCGAGTCCCCGCGGTCACAGGTTGCTCAACACACACACACACACACACACACACACACACACACACACCCCGACCTGCAGGGTGAGGGTGAGAGCTGAGGATGGAGGGATGCATGGAGCAAGGAGGGAGAGAGGGAAGGACTTGTGTACGTGGGAGGAAGGAACATGTGGGGGAGAGGGAGGGAGGGACATGGGGAGGGAGGAACACGTGAAGAAGAGAAGGAGGAATGCGAGGAGGGAGGGGCACGTGGAGGAAGGGAGACAGGGAGGGGAGAGATAGGTTCAGCATCATCCGGCCACACGGGTTCACCTGCCGGCAAATGGCAGTCCAGTCCTCACCTGAACCAGGAAGAGTTGCTCACTCTTACTGCACCTGGAGCCTGCGGGTGTAGGCTCAGGCCTGCAGAAGAAAATGGTCTGATTTTGAGACGATAATTCTATATATTTGTCTTTCTTTCTTGAGTTAGGCTTGTGCGCTGATTATGGGTATCGCTGAAGTACTTGTCTACTTGTCTTTGATTGGAAAAGTTGATAGCCTGCATATTGACACCATCTGGTGGTGGTTTACTCCGTCTTCTAAAACACTACAGATGAAAACACATTTGCCTAAGTTATCAATACAGCTTCTGCTTTTTAGTTTCAAACATCATAGCTGTTCACTGAATCTCCATCTAGAATGAAGAAATTCTCTGCGTCGTCAAAAGTATATAGTATTCTAAAACCTTCTGCTGGATCTCCTCACAGCTTGCCTTTATCCAGAGAGAACAAATCTGGATCTCAGTCATTCTTCCTAAGACTTATCTCTCAGCGACGGAATTAGTTTTGTTGCCCTCCTATGAATTAACTCTAGTATTCCAGATGAGGTCTTTACCCTGTCATTTCAAGATTGAATAATCACATCATTTCATAGTTAACTTTCTGTCCATGAAACCTTGCACAACCCGCCGGTTTTATCCTAAACAATCAGGTACAAAGTTCGTAATCTAATTCATTATTGCTCATCATTCAAAAGTCTTGTTCTTTTTCTCCTGTAAATGATTCATCTGATATTAATGATTAATATTTTCATCAAAATGTATTACTTTGCAATTGTCCAAAATGATGTCCATTTTCCATGTCTATGACCACTCCAATGTGTCTGAATTACTTTGAATCTTTAAGCTAGTGAGTTCTGTCTCCAGTTCACTGAAAATGAAGATAATGGGTCGTAGGAATAAGCCTTGTGTTACCCCACTTGTCACGTGAAGCCAGTCGGAAGCTTCCCTTTTTGATATCAGTCACTGAGTCGTGTCTGTGAGGCTGCCGCTACTCACGCGTTTGGTCAGTCTTATGCGATACTTTGTCGAAAAAATTGTTGAGGTTCAAGACATAACATCTGAGGATATTTTACAATATCGATTGTTGTACACACGACTGAATAACTCTATACGACTCGTCAAATTTAATATTTTCTACTGAATGGTATGATTAAAATTAATGCTCAGTTTATTATCTGAAAAATAATCATCTGATTATCGTGTCTAACAATTTTTCTAGACCTGAATTAAGGCAGATAGGACGGTAATTCCACGTGCATAATCTGTTTCCTATTTCAAAATCTAATGTGTCGTCCACAGCCTTTCAATCACTCGGTCCTTTCCCACATCTTAGCGATTTGCTAAACATTTTAGCGATAGGAAATGCCATTTCTGGCTTCTTCAGTATACTTAAGATAGTCTCAAAAGTAATATTTGAATCAAAATATTTATCTGGCGCCATTTTCATTAAAGAATGGGCCAAACATATGTTTGATTTACAGAGGGAGATAAGCGGGTGGTATATAGGGTGTGTGTGTGTCTGGGAGAGGAAAGCATGTAGGCGTCCCTGGGTGAGAGAGGAGGGAAAGTGCGTCTACTGATCCTGTACAAAGAGCCATAAATATTGGAAGGTTCTCGTATATTATGATGGTTAAGTGAAGATAACAGTTACCTTCATCTTTAGCTGTATAAACTTTAGTCAGTCCCCCTGTACATTCTGAGCCTCGTATGTGAAGATACATAAGAAAAATGTTCAGTTAACTCTGATCTTGCACCTGTGTCTGGCCTCAGACGTACGTAAGGAAATTACAAACGTCTTAAAGGAAGTTTGAAGCTTTGCTTGACGTGAATAGAGAGAATCAGTTACATTCAGATCGTCTCTCCTGGAGACATTAAGAAATCTGAAAGTAATGAGAATAGCAAACTGTTGTATTTAGAGGGTGAATGACCAGCTGTTGATCGTGGCTCCACATTCTAGGTAGGAACGTTCAGTGTGTGTTACAACAACAGCAAAGCCAACGGCACCAGCGGCTGGCAGTGGAGACCATCTGTGTATATAATCTGCGCGAGTCTGTGTTCAGCTCTGATGATGTCAGGATGAGCAAGGAAGGGCGTCTGCTTGACTCTAAGCCTCAGCTCAGGTTGTAAAGGAGAGAACTGTGATGGCAGATGAGGCTGATCAATGTTGCTGGTGTCTCGTATAGTCAATAACTACCTCACACACTGAGCTTAATATCAGTTTTTCCTTTCCAATTCTGTAGATAAACTTCTCTCTGGAGAAGAAAGTCCGGAAGGCTTTGTGCGTGGAGTGGGTGGGATGTGTGTGTCTAACCCGTTGGAAATCAGGAAGATCGTCCTAACTAATAATCTCTCATGCAAGAAAAACCAAGTTCTTCCTCGTATTTGTTGTTCTTCAACAACAAAGAACAATTATTACAGCTTCACCTAACATTTGATCAAGGCTTCCAGACCTTGCTTCAGGCACTACAGGAACCTGATGATCAGCCTAACTGACCAACTCCTTGTGCACGCCGTCATGACCCCTGAGCACAGCACATTACCTCTGAGTACGACGGTATAACTTTCGAATATGATGGCCTGGCCTTTGACCTGACCCTGGATGGTTAGGTCAAGGAACTCGCCATCAGTATCGAATCGTTGTATCGTCCTGCTGAAGACCGTACAGAGAGTGAGTGTGAGAGGCACCCGGGGGGGGGGGGGGGTGTACCGTCCCAGATGACGACTGGAAACAAAAATAGATACATAATTCCGTGACGGTATGAACAAGGATAAGTAGGCAACTGCTTACACTGGCAGACGAAGTTCATCACAATGCAGAGGAAACGGTTGCAACGTCTTGCTTACTGATGTGGCTCAGGAATTTATACTTCAACAAGGAAAGATAACTGTTGTCCGGGCCAGTGTCCTGCAGACGTCTGAGACACGCACACGGAAGGCCTCTTGTCATCACACACATGCATCATGCGGCTATTTCATGCAACTTCGCCATACAGTGCACCATACGGCTACAACACTCACCTGCACCATGTATCAGGGATGGGTCAAGGTTATTCATACATGATACACATCGCTTTGTACTCCTTAATAATTTTTTCATTCGTTACAACATAATGTTTGTGTCAGTTGCTGTCTGGGATTTCCTTGGCTTGACGTTGCTTCACTGATATACCCCCCCCCCCCCCGCCAATCCCCGTCCCCGCCAGCCGAACCCCCTACCACCAGTGATCCCCAGCCACACAACCCCCCCCCCCCCCCCCCCATGTCCCTCACATTGGCCCTCGTCCCCCGTCCCTTCCCTCACCCCTGCCACCACTGACTCGTTTTTCGACTTTTATCTTTTTTTTCAATTAATTACTTTTCCTCCCTCATTTATTCATGTGTTTATCTTCATGCTAAGGCAGGAAAGAAAATGATGGACAATGACATCATTCTCTGTCACTGTGCCTGATGTATACACGTACGCACTTCATGCAGGGCATCACTTACTGACTGGCTGCACTGCTGGCAAGTGGCTGCTCGCTTGCTGGATGATGATGTACTGCTACACTGGCGGATGGTAAGGCTTGAGCACAGCACTGCCACCTGCGGGCCTCCCTGCTCCATTGCTTAACGTTACTGGCCATGACTCAGCATGGGTTCGCCTGGGGTTAGGACAGCCTTGGTTCGAATCCTACGGCCCACACCCAACCCAGCTTTAGTCTATTTGTGAATGCTATTTGTATATTACGGGGAGAGAGTTTTACACTTGTGTTGCCTCGTCTCTTAACCTTGTCTTTTATTCCTGTGTTAATGTACACATACTTTCACTTCATCTGAAGCCAGACACGTGCCTGTCTTAGGATGTGTAATTACCTATTTATTATTACCTATTTTTACTGGATGGGAGTTTTACACCCCTGAGATACCATCTCGTGTGTGTGTGTGTGTGTGTGTGTGTGTGTGTGTGTGTGTGTGTGTGTGTGTGTTACAAAGATAAGAGGGTAATTATGAGAGACCAGACCAGACTAGACACTGACGTATAACCCTCATCCCAGCTGCTGGAACTCACTCACTCCGCCTGACCAAGAGAGTGTGAGGGAGGCTGGGTGGTGAGTGGGAGTGACGTTGGTTGGAGGTTGAGTGTGTGTAGTACCGATGTGGATCTGAATGATGCAGAAGTGGTTCATCTTTATGTCTGGGAGTGTACGTAGAGCGGTATGAATGTAAGTGTTTTTGGGTTGCACTTTTCTGTATTGGAGTATAGTGTACTGTCATAATTTGAGTATATTCAGTTGGTGTATGGAAGGTGTAGCACTGTACAGCAGTGCCTCATAGTGCACTTGGGTGTGTATAGTGTATCAGGAGGACAAAGAGCGATATCTCATTGTCATTAGTGAAGGAAAACGAAGATTAAAGAAACGTGGCAGCTTCTCACTGGGTATCGGTCAGCAGCTGAGTGGGGCGGGTGTGTGGTAAACCAATCGAATGTTGGATGGCGTGGTAGTTAGGGTGTGTGGGCGTGGGTTGGCACGACAGGAAGGCGTGTGGGTACATATTGATGGATGTAAGCGGGCGTGTGTCGTTGTGTGGCACGAGGGCGTGTGGACAGGCGTTGGGTGGATAAGTGGGCGAAAAGGATAGGGAAGCGTGTGGGTATGGGTAATTGGATAGGGAGGCGTGTGGGCAAGAGTTGCTGGATAGAGAGGATTGTGGGCAAGGGTTTTTAGATAGGGAGACGTGTGGGTATGGGGTTGTTGGATAGAGAGGAGTGTGGGTTTGTGTATAGGAAGGCATCCTAGTGTGGGTTTGTGGATGTTGGGGTAGGTGGGTTGGATAGATAGACGTTGGAACGTGATCTGGAGGGATGATCAGGCTCGTAGGAATAGGTTAGGAGGATAGTAAGCACTTGCACGTAGGTTAGTGGGATGGAAAGTGTGGGGCTGCAGTTGGTGGGATGGAGGGTATGGGGATATGGTTGGTTAAGTGGAAGGTGTGGGGCTTTGGATAGGTGGGATGGAAGGTGTGGGGCTGTGGGTTTAGTGCGAGAGGAATATGTATAGACGAATGTGTGTTGGGCACCACTACATGTTGACGTGGGTTAGAAGGATAGAAAGTTATGTAGGTGTGGGCAGGAAAGAGCATAGGCGTGGGTAAGTACGGTAGGAAAGTGTAGGCGTGGGTAGGTAGGGTAGGAGAGAGTGTAGTCGTGATTAGGTAGGGTAGGAGAGAGTGTAGGCGTGGGTAGGTAGGGTAGGAGAGAGTGTAGGCGTGGATAGGTAGGATAGGTGAGAGTGCAGGCGTAGGTTAGTAGGGTAGGAGAGTGTAGGCGTGGGTAGGTAGGATAGAAGAGAGTATAGGCATGGGTTGGAAGGGTAGGAGAGAGTGTAGGCGTTGGTTGGTAGGGGCGGCAGGATCGGGGGGCGTGGGCGTATATGAGGGGCGGCAAGGTCAGCGATGTGGGGGTGTGTGAAGAGGGTGAGATGAGGAGGACCTGGGCGTGCTGGAGGAGGTGATAGGATCAGTGAGGGATGGGCGCCGTACATGAGGGGCAGAGGTTTCAGGAGAGAATGGAAGCGTGGGAGGGGCGTGGACATGTGTGAGGGGCTCTGGGGTGAAGGGGGCGTAGGCGTATGTCATCGGCAGCGGAGTCGGGGGGGTAGGGAGTAGGCGTTTTTGAGGGGCGGCGGGATGGGGGGGGGATGGACATGTGAGAGGGGCGGCAGAGTCGAGGGGGATGCGGGCGGCGTGGGCGAAGCAGAGGGAGGCGGGTGGTGCTTCCAGCTGCTGCCAGCCGCGCTCTGGGGCAGCGCGGGGTCTGTCTCTATACCAACATTTAGTGACGCATGTATAGCTTTCAGTGAGCCTCGGTCTCTCATTCACGAGAAAATTAAATAATGTCTAGAGCTGGTCACCTCACACTGAGAAGAGATGTAAACAGAGGCGCAACGGCGACACATCGCCCACGGATAGTAGCTCTGACGTCACGGTGACGTCTTGGCCCCTCGTGATGACGTAACGACTCCGTCACCACCGTAGCACTCGCCCACACACCAGGGTTATGAATGAACCCTCGTCAGACGGGAGGCTTCTTGAATGGAATTTATAACATGCTGAATCGGAAGGTAAACAGACACTGCTTGAGTGTGATTGCCTCGAGGGGCTCAACACATGGAGGACCTTAGGTAATGCACCTTCTCTGATATGTCGGTTATAAGACACATATAGATGTTCGGCTCCTTTAGCAATTGTAATCTCGATTAAGTAATATTCATTATTCACTGTGATTTTCCTCTTTTTTTTTTTGGGGGGGGGGGGGGCATATTCATAATGAAAATCATTCTGAGAGTCTGACCTCATCTGTTGTATTGTAATTACTCTGAAAAAATTATGGAGGAAATCCCATGACAAACTCGTTGACACAATTATAAGAGAATTAGAATTCGAGAATTAGCGACTCGTGGAGTTGTTGTTGTTGTGGGAGGTCAGTGGTTCGTGCAGGATGTGGTTCATGAACCACGGGAGTCTGGTTGTGGGCACCTGCCTGGCGGAAGATAATTCCCAGCAGCTGGTCTTACCTTCGGGCACTGACATCGCTTGTGACCTCAGACGTCAACCTGGACTTGTGGATGCCACATGACCACATGACAAACAATACAGAGGAAATCAAACGACTACACACCACTGGGTCCTAACCAGATTGTTTATGATAGCAGAAGAGAACAGAAACTCATACATTAATATGGTAACACTAGAAACACGTGCAGAAATTTCAAAGAGAAATGCATGTAAAATTTTTATATAAACAAGGAAGGACAAATAACGTCATCTGTGGACTTGCAGGGAAGTGTTTATTTACTTTATTCTTCAATACATCTATGGTAGATCAGCTGCTCCCGTTCATATCATTGCATATGTTAACAATGTTGTTCAAGAAAAAGTACTTCACCACATCAGACGAGAATCAGACTTTAATTAGCATGTAAGACGGACATAATCGACTCCTCTGATTATTTTGAATACCTGTAACAAATCGTCTCTTAACCTTCTCTTTCCTAAGTGAAATTAATTTCGATCGTTTAGTCGGATCTCAGAGTTGTTTACCCCCTCCATTCTGTCTATCTTCTCTTCAGTAGAGTCGCCAAAACTGAGCAAAACAGTCGCGATGAAAACGCACCAGTGACTTGTAAAGTGTAAGGATAATTTCCATGATTATGAATACAAAAATCTCATATCCCCTTGCTACCCTTCATGTGCACTGTTTACATGGCTTGAAGCAGTATCCATGATAAGTCATGATAACCTTTGATACGGACAGAAGGAAAGATAGACTGACAAATTGTTTAATAATTAGACAGACAGATAGACAGACAGATAGACAGATAGACAGACAGACAGAGAGACAGATCCCCACCCATGAACTGGTAAAAGGATATCTGAGTAGGAATTCTTGTCGGCTATACACAGGATGAACACTTACGTATCAAAAGCGTAAAGCCAAAGGATTGCAAACTATAATGGGCCATCAGAACTTGTAGCAAAGACCAGTTATGAGCCAAGCTTGAGAAACATTTGCCTTTTTGCAGCGTGACGTGTGTGGCGGGCGGGCTGAACCTCGTCTCTTGTTACACACAGACGCACCAGAGAAATATAACCAGCCAACTCTAACTTTAGAATGTATCAAAAACTTTTTTGATGAGGATCACAGCCAAAGTGAGAGAGAGAGAGAGAGAGAGAGAGAGAGAGAGAGAGAGAGAGAGAGAGAGAGAGAGAGAGAGAGAGGCTCTATGTAGAGTGTGGTAGGGCGAGTGGAGTGCAACACAACGCATTGCAGGGCAGAAGGGAAGATCTCACAGGACTGCTGGCTGGTGGGTGTGGGTGACCTAGGATACTGTCGGGGGTTTAGGGTACAACGGGGTAGTTTTGGACATTATTGGGGACTTAGGGCACTGCGGGATAATGTGGGGTATACTAGGGGAGCTTGGAGCACCGTGGGATAATCTAGGGCACTTTAGGGGAGCTTGGAGCACCGTGGGAAAGCATTAGGTACTGTGGGTAGCCTGAGGAGCTTGGGTTGCTGTTGCAGAACACCTCCCTGACCCAGCCCGCTGAGCACACACCCCAGCCAGCCCCTACCACACCTTTGATATTATCACATCCCTGCCACACCTCTTACCACAGCCCTCACCACACCCCATACTACAGCCCACACCACACCCCCAACTACAGCCCTCACCTCAACCCCTTCTACAGTCCGCACCCCCTACCACAGCCCTCACTCCCTACCACAGCCCTAACCAGACCTCCTACCACACCCCTCACCACACACCTCATCGCACCCATTACCATATTCTTTATCATATCTCTCACTACATCTCGTACAATACCTTTACCACACTAATGTCATGATCAAATTGTGTCCTGTCACTACACCACCTCTCCTCCTCCGTCTTTCCTCCCTCTCCTCCTGTTTGAGCCTCCTTCCCCCCCCCCCCCCCCCCTCTCGAGTGGGGGGACACTAGTAGAGTCAAACAAGGTCAACAACATATCGACCCACAGGTAATTCCTCCTCCTCCTCTACCCACGACACTTTGCTACATGCATTACTCTATATCCTCCTATGATGGACTAAGGTAACACGCGTGTGTTACCTCAAGAGGCAGTGTGTGAAGTTTGGAAACGTGACTTCCCTCCGGGCAAAGGTTGTTGTCTATTCCTACTTGGTCACACAAGTTGCTAGCGTAATGATTTTTCTATTTTTGATTGCCATTATTCGTTCAGGTCGGGAGTAGTCTCAAATATTTGTCTCTCCACACCCACTCTCCTCCCACGCTACACCCACCATACATACTTGCTTCACCTGCGTCACACCCGCGCTACACCAACCATACACACCCGCGTCACACTCATGCTACACCAACCATACACACCGGTGTCACACCCATGCTACACCAACCATACACACCCGCGTCACAGCTATGCTACACCCACGTTACGCCAGCCACACCCACATGATGTCCAACTCCATGTTCGTCATCCGTGTGCCACTTGCCTTCGTCTGTCCTGAAGGTCATTCTTGTGTTATTAACAATAAGACTTTCTATATTCATGTCATTACCAGAAAAGTTAGAGTTTTCCTTATTGAAGAATTTCTTACTCAAAATTCTGGTCCAAATTACTGTTATATATATATATATATATATATATATATATATATATATATATATATATATATATATATATATATATATATATATATAATTACATGATTTTACGGTTAGATTTGCGTAAACAGGCTGTGTAAGTCAACATGGGTGCATATGATGGTGAATGTATAATGTAAAACAGTTTGAAAGATTTGGAAGACATAATAGTTTATTGGGCACAATATGTTATTGATCATTATTAACACTGTTAACAGTTTCTATCCTGTTTGTTTCCCACCAACACGTCCAGGGGAAGACTCTTTTGTACTTTGATGGGTTGCATAGTTACTTCCGGACTCACGTCATCTCGATTTATAAAGTAGAATCGATTTGCAAGAAGCCGTGGTAGCGCGCGCGCGTGTATGTGTGTGTGTGTGTGTGTGTGTGTGTGTGTGTGTGAACACTCCCTCACACTCGTCTGTCAATCTCTCCAGCCTACTCCCTGTCATGGGCTTCAATATAGGTTGCCTTTTTTTCGATTTTCCTCGTTACGTGTGTGATCATCTGAATAACCGTTGATTGATGAATTAGAGAACTATGAAGAAAAATATTTGAAATTCTGTTTATATCATACTTTATGCTATCATGCTTTATGATATCATGCTTTATGATATCATGCTTTATGATATCATGCTTTATGATATCATGCTTTATGATATCATGCTTTATGATATCATGCTTTATGATATCATGCTTTATGATATCATGCTTTATGATATCATATTTGTAAATATCTCGATCATTTCTTCTCTTCTGTCTCTATTCTGACACCATAATGACGTTCATTTTAGGTAGCGATAAATAACCTGTTATCCTCCATACATGCGGCACTTAACGCCTCTAAAACCAGGAATATTTGCTGCCACTTACACTCAATATATTTTTCAATCGTAAAGTCTTTATCCCTTTTCAGTTAGACACAGAGAAAGCATTTCAGTGAAAGTATGAGTGAAGGGTATATGGCTAGGAGGAGTAGGTGGAGGTAGGTAGAGAGCGGACAGCGAGCAATGATCTTGTACATAGGAGGGTGTAATATAGGTCCCGAGTGGAACCTGTGACTCAGAGGATCCTTGTCCCGTTAGAGAGTTAAGAATAACATGAATGACATGTATTACCCAAAGCAAGTTAACACACACTACAAGCATCATAACGGAGCGTGAAAACACATCACATCAGGTATGCAATGTACAGAGGCTCAGAAGGAGGTTTAGCATACATCAATCAATAATATGTAGTAATTTTAAGGATAATTGATGATACATAGTAATTATAATGATTGATGATACATAGTAATCATAAGGATAATTGATGATACGTAGTAATCATAAGGATAAGTAATGATACATAGTAATCATAAGGATAATTAATGATATGTAGTAATCATAAGGATAATTAATGATATGTAGTAATCATAAGGATAATCAATGATACGTAGTAATCATAAGGATAATTAATGATACGTAGTAATCATAAGGATAATTAATGATATGTAGTAATCATAAGGATAATTAATGATATGTAGTAATCATAAGGATAATTAATGATATGTAGTAATCATAAGGATAATCAATGATACGTAGTAATCATAAGGATAATTAATGATACGTAGTAATCATAAGGATAATTAATGATATGTATTAATCATAAGGATAATTAATGATATGTAGTAATCATAAGGATAATTAATGATACGTAGTAATCATAAGGATAATTAATGATATGTAGTAATCATAAGGATAATTAATGATACGTAGTAATCATAAGGATAATTAATGATATGTAGTAATCATAAGGATAATTAATGATATGTAGTAATCATAAGGATAATCAATGATACGTAGTAATCATAAGGATAATTAAGGATACGTAGTAATCATAAGGATAATTAATGATATGTAGTAATCATAAGGATAATTAATGATACGTAGTAATCATAAGGATAATTAATGATACGTAGTAATCATAAGGATAATTAATGATACGTAGTAATCATAAGGATAATTAATGATACGTAGTAATCATAAGGATAATTAATGATACGTAGTAATCATAAGGATAATTAATGATACGTAGTAATCATAAGGATAATTAATGATACGTAGTAATCATAAGGATAATTAATGATACGTAGTAATCATAAGGATAATTAATGATACGTAGTAATCATAAGGATAATTAATGATACGTAGTAATCATAAGGATAATTAATGATACGTAGTAATCATAAGGATAATTAATGATACGTAGTAATCATAAGGATAATTAATGATACGTAGTAATCATAAGGATAATTAATGATACGTAGTAATCATAAGGATAATTAATGATATGTAGTAATCATAAGGATAATTAATGATACGTAGTAATCATAAGGATAATTAATGATACGTAGTAATCATAAGGATAATTAATGATACGTAGTAATCATAAGGATAATTAATGATATGTAGTAATCATAAGGATAATTAATGATATGTAGTAATCATAAGGATAATTAATGATACGTAGTAATCATAAGGATAATTAATGATATGTAGTAATCATAAGGATAATTAATGATACGTAGTAATCATAAGGATAATTAATGATATGTAGTAATCATAAGGATAATTAATGATATGTAGTAATCATAAGGATAATCAATGATACGTAGTAATCATAAGGATAATTAATGATACGTAGTAATCATAAGGATAATTAATGATATGTAGTAATCATAAGGATAATTAATGATATGTAGTAATCATAAGGATAATCAATGATACGTAGTAATCATAAGGATAATTAATGATACGTAGTAATCATAAGGATAATTAATGATACGTAGTAATCATAAGGATAATTAATGATACGTAGTAATCATAAGGATAATTAATGATATGTAGTAATCATAAGGATAATTAATGATATGTAGTAATCATAAGGATAATCAATGATACGTAGTAATCATAAGGATAATTAATGATACGTAGTAATCATAAGGATAATTAATGATATGTAGTAATCATAAGGATAATTAATGATATGTAGTAATCATAAGGATAATTAATGATACGTAGTAATCATAAGGATA